>NC_080710.1:30363279-30365779 GCF_019097595.1 Hemibagrus wyckioides | reverse complement strand
TGAGAGCAGCTTGCAGTCAGTGCACAGTAGTGAGACCGAGCGCCAGTTTTTCTGGTGGGTCATGTCTCCCTTCTTCGGTAGCAGGGTCAGGACGGCCCTCCTGCAGCTCAACGGGAGTTCACCTCTCCGTACGCTGTCCCGTAGGACATCTAGCACGTCCTGCCCTATGACAGCCCAGAATGCCTTGTAGAACTCGACAGGGAGACCGTCTATACCTGACGCCCGTCCATTCTCCATCCCCTGGAGAGCCTCATGAACCTCCTCCAGCGTCAGCTCCCTGTCTAGCTCTCTCGCCGCTTGCTCAGAGAGCTTTGGCAGGTTCATGAGGAAGCTGTCCTCCACCGCTTGTGCCCCTGACCACTCACTGCTGTACAGCTTCGAACAGAAGCTTACTGTCTGCTGGCGAATTTCAGTGGGCTCAGATAAGAGATCCCCTGATTCTGTTTGCACAGCATGTATAAATCTTTTCTGTCCATTCTTCTGCTCTAAACTGAAAAAGAACTTTGAAGGAGCATCCATCTCAGCAGCGCTTTTAAAGCGTGAGCGGACCAGCGCCCCCTGTGCTGTAATGTCTAACAGGTCGTTCATTTTGGATTTCTTACGTTTGAGGGCTTCAATATGCCCTCGATTTCCAGTGGCCTCCAAACGCTGGAGGTCCACTATTTCTATCTCCAGAGCTTTCAGAGATGAGTGTACTGTTGACAGAATTCTTTGACTTGTGCTTTTGTCACATCCCACCACAGCTGAAGTGAACTAAAAGCTGCCTTCTCATGTTTAAAACAATTCCATAAAAAAATAAAAGACTCCCTAAAATTAGCATCTTCTAAAAGAGCAGTGTTAAAATGCCAGTAGGCACTCCTAGGTTTAACCTTCTCTTTAGTAATAGTACACTGTACCATACTGTGGTCAGAGATACCTACTGGAACAATAAAACACTTTGTAAAAAACATCAGCTGATGCTTAAAACCATAAAAACGATCTAATCTCGCCAGGGAGAGTGTGTTATCTATGGCATGGGCCCACGTGTACTGTCTCTTGTTCTTATGAAAAGTTCTCCATATGTCGCTCAACTCGTGGGCCTCCACCATCTCCCACAGACGCTTACGGGAAGCCACGTGAGGTTCTGTGTGGTTCCGGTCTAAAATATCTGTAGTACAGTTAAAATCACCAGCCAGAATTAAAATTTCTGCAGTGTTGCAGTCAGCAATGACATTGTTCAGAGTATCTAAAAACATCATCCTCTCCACTGCACTGGTGGGAGTGTACACACAAATAAAAACTAAAACCTCATTCTCATAAAAAGTTTTCACTTTTAAAAGCCTCCCATTTAAAAATTCTTCAACTGAATAAGAACAAGGAATAAAACTGCGAGCAAAGAGCAAGGCAACACCACCACTGAGCGTTGGGTTATGGCTTAAAATCACCAACCCATCCCACTCCTTCACCCAATCAGCAGCATTGCTGGTATCGCTGTGGGTTTCTTGCAGCATGGCAACGTCAATGTACTTCTGCTTTAAAACTTCATACAGTTTAGCTCTCTTGATTTGCTCTCTTGCCCCATTAATATTTAAACTCGCAATATTAACTCCTTTCATAAAAATAAATAAAATAAATAAAATTAAACAGAGGGTAAAAACCACTCTACCATAAAAAAACACCACATTAGTCATCATCAGAGTTTTCCTTATTCACTCTTGTGATCAGTTTCTTCAGACGGAAAATTTCAACATCAATGAATGCACCTTCTCTTCTGAAGAACTTCACGTCGTGAATAAACTGCTTACGGTCTGGGAAAAACTCTTCCAATGCTACATTTTTCTGCCATTTGGTGTTCCTTAAAAACTCTTTAATATCATCAGCGCTGTACACAACATGAACCTGTTCCTCCTGAGAATCGAACATTAAAACAGAGTCTGACATGCAGTCATCACTGTCTGATTCTCGTTCCCCCATCTTTGTGTCCTTTTTTGCCTGCTTTTTTCCCCGTCCCTTACCTTGCTTTTTCCTTTTATTCGGCACTTTAAAGACGGGCTCATCCACCATATCCACGTCTTCCCCATCCCCCTGCACTGGTGTAGTGTCCGGTGTTTCCGGGCGTTCGCTCTGCACCTCCGTGCCTGCCTCTGCCAGCGCAGGCAGCTCCAGCACTGCTCCAGAACCCACTGAGCTCTTCTCAGTGGAGCACGGCTTCTCCCGGTCCGGTTGAGCTGTTAGCATGGCTCTTCCGCGGCCGGTTCGGCCATGCATGGCTTTTCCGGGGCTGTTGCAGCTCCAGTGGGCTTCTGGGTTGCAGGCTGGACTTGGGGCTCACTCTCTTTCGGGTCTGGTGCAGCAGCAGCTCCGGGGCCCTCAGCAGCCGGCCGAACTGTAGCCGCAGGGGGAACGACCCCAGCCGTCTGAGCTGCGTCCTGCCCCGGTCGCTCAGAAACACCGGGGTCACTCTGCCTCTCAGGGCAGGCCCGAGCAAGATGACCAGTTTTTCCACATTTAAAACACTTAA
>NC_080710.1:30343279-30358279 GCF_019097595.1 Hemibagrus wyckioides | reverse complement strand
CCTTTTTACCTCTTTCTGGTTGTATTTGATGGCGAGTTTGAGTCGGCTGAGGTTCATGCGCTCTTCCAGTAGTCCTCTCTTATCCACGTGATCCTCGCTGCTCGTGTGGTTCAGGATGACTTCAAGCTCGCGTGAGTTTCGCGCCTGTGCTAACAAGTCCTTGGCAAACATCTTGCACTGCTTGGCGAGTTCTTCATAATCAGTCCTGTGACCCGAACAAAAAGAAAAGAAAATGAATGTCCTAGATTCTATGAAATGCTGCTTTGGTGTTGGTTTGACTTAGATAAGTCTTGCTGGTTAGCTGCTTGCAACTAGCGTGTGTACTGGACTGTACTTGGGTTTTTGTTTCAGTCGTGCAGCGAATTGAAAATTCATGCCATGTGGACACCGGCTGACGGCCGACTCTTTGGTGCTCTGGCTAAAAGTGACTATGACAGCTCATTTAAAATGAAAAACGCTGCTTTTCACAGCCAAAGAATTTAGCTCGCCGCTATCCATCATTGTAAATGGGAACTGGCCTGGAATTATCTCAGTTCTAACATCTGATTTCTTCTGTTCTTTGACAGGATAAAGATTCGGACCTGGTCCAGCATTGAAGTGATAGAGTATGAGGACAGGTTATCATTAGTATAATAAATCATTCCATATATGACTGCACTAAATGACAATTAGCTGCTTTTCACTTTTTCTATGTCTTTTGTATCTTTTGTGATTGTTATATGTTGAATGTTTCTTGTTAAATGTCTTTGAAAAACAATGCTAATATAATGTTTTGAGGTAAAAAATAAAGCTTTCCAGCTTCTCTCACGGTTCCATGTGTTTGTGTTTGCTCTGATTTTTGTTCTTGTTTGCTATCTGTTCACCTGTTATTCAATTTAGTTCTATTCTATTTCTATAGCTCTTTCAACAATGGACATTGTCTCAAAGCAGCTTTACTTATATTTGTCTAATATTGTGTTGGTCCCCCTTTTGCTGCCAAAACAGCCCTGACCTGTCCTGCACTGTGTATTCTGACCCCTTTCTATCAGAACCAGCATTAACTTCTTCAGCAGTTTGATCAACAGTAGCTCGTCTGTTGGATCGGATCACACGGGCCAGCCTTCACTCCCCACAAGCATCAATGAGCCTTGACCAACCATGACCCTGTCTCCGGTTCACCACTGTTCCTTCCTTGGACCACTTTTGATAGATACTGACCACTGCAGACCGGGAACACCCCACAAGAGCTGCAGTTTTGGAGATGTTCTGATCCAGTGGTCTAGCCATCACAATTTGTCCCTTCATCAAACTCGCTCAAATCCTTACACTTGTCCATTTTTCCTGCTTCTAACACATCAACTTTGAGGACACTTGCTGCCTAATATATCCCACCCACTAACAGGTGCCATGATGAGGAGATCATCAGTGTTATTCACTTCACCTCTCACTGCTCATAATGTTATGCCTGATCGGTGTACTTTATTTGCATTTATTCCTAATGAGAAGCCTGAGGCGACAACGGTGGTGAGGAAAAACTCCCTGAGATGATATGAGGAAGAAACTTTGAGAGGAACCAGACTCAGAAGGGAACCCATCCTCATCTTTATTTAGGTGACACCAGAGAGTGTGGATTATAACAGTTTACTTGAATTGAATTCACTTGTCCTGTTAGTTCCTCATTACTTTTTTTTTCTTATTTACACCCCGAGAAAGTCTGAGTCTTGGTTCATTTTATTTTTGAGAGACATTTCCTGAATATTTTTATGACTCTTGTCTATTCTCCCGATTATAATAATACGCATATAATCACACTTTATTGTTGTGTAACTGTGTACTGACCCATGCAATAGACTAAGATAATGATTATTGTTCGCATTTGCATCTTACCTCATTTGCAGCTAGCTATAATCTAATTCAACAGGAAATTATGTAATAATAAACAAATACAAAGAATGACACATCATTCTTTAATACAAACACCGATCAGGCATAACATTATGAGCAGTGCCAAGTGAAGTGAATAACACTGATGAGCTCCTCATCATGGCACCTGTTAGTGGGTGGGATATATTAGGCAGCAAGTCAACATTTTGTCCTCAAAGTTGATGTTAGAAGCAGGAAAAATGGACAAGTGTAAGGATTTGAGCGAGTTTGACGAAGGGACAAATTGTGATGGCTAGACCACTGGATCAGAGCATCTCCAAAACTGCAGCTCTTGTGGGGTGTTCCCGGTCTGCAGTGGTCAGTATCTATCAAAAGTATCCTTTAAGTACTGTAAGTATCCTAATGATCAGATACCACAGCATACCTTCAGGAATCTAGTGGAGTCCATGCCTCAACCGTTCAGGGCTGTTTTGGCAGCAAAATGGGGACCAACACAGTATTAGGCAGGTGGTCATAATGTTATGCCTGATCTGTGTATATTTTTAGTGTTGGTGAATTGTATAAGCAATTTGCCAACACTAGCAGTTAATCAAGATATAATCAATAGTCTTGTCATATCTGACCCTCTCTCTCTCTCTCTCTCTCTCTTTCTGTACCTGAACTCCACCTCCACCAGACTGAGCTCCTTGAGGTCAGCGCTGAGCTCGAATGCTCGGAGAATAGGATCCTCCTCCGTCAGCATGATGAGCGACGGACTGGCCAGGCAGCGATAGATGTCCAGACGAAACCTGTATCAGACAAAACAGAAAGAGAGAGAAAGACAGAAAGAACACTTTTACACTCACTGATCAATCTCATTCTTCTGGGTAATTACAGATGTTTCGCACCAATGAGAACTAATTAGTTTGTTACCTGAGTAACATGAGCTACTAAGAAATGAACTCAGTCTCTAAAACACAGAGCGCCAGACAGAGGAAAGATCACATCAAAAATGTTTCTGATGGAAAATTTTACAAGGAGAAGGCTCTGACCTTCTGTATGCATGATCAGAAGCTGTTTGTGAATAGAAATTGTTCTGACCAGAGATTATTTGCGGAAGATATTAGAGGGACAGAACTACGCTGGAGATGAGATGGCCATTACACGAAAGGACATTATTTACATTTACATTATTTACTGTCCAGTGTCACCCAAATGAGGGTGAGGTTCCCTTCTGAGCCTGGTTCCTCTCAAGGTTTCTTCCTCAAATCATCTTAGGGAGTTTTTCCTTGCCACCATCGCCTCATTCTTCCTCATTAGGGATAAATGTTAGAGATAAATAGTAAATGAACTTTAAATTTTCATTTGCTGTATAAAGTTTCTATACTTCTGTAAAGCTGCTTTGACACAATGTCCATTGTTAAAAGTGCTATACAAATAAATTGAATTGAAAATAAAAAGCAATGCCAATTGACGCCACAAGGTAGCACTGCTTTTTGTTTTGGTAAACTAGAACTGAATTTGTGTAGAGAAGAAACAGAGTATTATGTGATTATGGAACTAATTACCAGGCTGTTCCACTTTTCTAAAAGTTATCTAAAGCCACAGCCATGTTTCAACCCTTATTGATTTTTGGATCCATAATCCTAAACAATTTTTTTCATTATGAACGAATCCTTAATATGACTCGGGAACAAGGAGTCGTTTCAGACAGAGATTCATTCATTTTTGTATTGAAAGAACATGCACAACATCTGATGTTGGGAAACATGATTAGTTCATCTCCCGAGTGGTTCGTTCATCACGTGACAACCTCACAGGCTTTGGCTATGCAGTATGTACTGGAAACAGAAATGATTTGTTCATCTCCAGAGTCTTCATGCCCAAGTTGTTTATTCATTCACCACTTCCTGAATCGGTATCTTACAGTCAATTATCATAAAATTATCATGGGCAAAGACTAAAAGTCCTGTTCTTGTCAGTCTCGTTTTGGCCTTGGTTGATTTTATAGTTTTGTCTTATTCTAAATGTGACCAATGTTTGTGTAAGTAGATGTGTCGAGGTAATTGGCTATTAACACGTAACACTGTTATATTCTGCTAAAATGAACAAAACGACTAAAAAAAATGAGTCCATTTTGCTGAAGATCCAAAGATCCGAGTCAGTAAAATGATCCGAACTTCCCATCACTAGTCAAAACAAGCCATTTAAACAGCAATGGAAAACATTTTCAAAATAAAATTTCCAGATACTAGATAAGATAAGAGCATAAGGATTAATAATGAGAAGAGATGCTCAGTGCCTGGAGTGACGCAGGCTGTCCTTCTTGTTCTTGGCATTGCAGAGAGTACACTCGCAGCCCACAGCGTGAGGTCTGGGCAGTGAGATATCCTGCTTCAGGAGCATGGTCAGGATCTCGTAGTTGTTCCTGTGAGCAGCCAGGATGACGGGAGCGACGTCCATGGTGGTGGAATATTCCGGGTTCTGGATCCGCTGCATCAGTTTCTGTAGAGCAAACAAGTGATTTCAGTTCATCAAGCTGATCAGCACCGACGTGTTGAGTCCTTCATGTTCTTTCAAACAAAAAACTTCAGACATTTGACCTTGATCCGTCATGTTTGGATCAAATAAACAATCTAATCAGTTCATATGATCTCAGATGCTTCAAAAACATAACGACATAAAAAATATTGAACATCAGAACAGTAGAATAATTTTGTTTTTTCAAACACCAATACTGAATCCTTGGACCATGAGATTTAACATACTAAGTTGTAACCTTGTTTTTGGTTTAACTGAAACAATTGACAACTGAACTAGCTTCCATTTCAAAATATAAATATAATAAAAAAACAGTCAAGCCTCTTTATTTCTTTACATATTAAAAGACTTGACTGATTTTTTTTTCATTTGTCGTCGTGATATGAAATGATTTCTGTGTTCAAAAACATTTCTCTTTCTCAAATCCAACTCAGCTCTTCACCATTTATTACAGGATCCGATATCTGATATACAACGTTTTTCGCCGGTATCTAATTACCGCTACATCAGTGGTTGAGGTTTTGCATCATTGACCAGAAAGTTTCTGCCCTACTACTTGACCCTCAATAAACACCAGTAAATATGTGTTTTGGATGCGAATCTGTCCTTCAGTGTAGTCTTCTGGTGTGTTTTTGAAATTTTGCTATATTCACGTCACCACGATAATTTACAGTTTTAAAAATACAATTTTACAGTCTGTTTCTGCAAGCTGGAAAAGAAATGCATGCAAATGTCTAGATAGCACTGAACATGAACTATTAGACACCCAGTTACTCAGATGGAAAAGCACTTAGGAAAGGACAAGACAGATTTCATCACACCATCAGGGTTTATTAGTGGAACTTAAAGCTATTTGCTAATGGCTGAGGAATGTCACAAAACCAACGCTCTGTAAAGCACTCAGTAAAAGCCTGCTATAAACCTAGATGTCTCAGGACATTTCAGAAACATATAGATTTAAAGTGACTATTAGACCATTATCACTTTGATCAATTTAGCCAGACATATTAATTGATAATGGTATAATATAATAGGCAAAAAAACTAATAATAATACCAATTACTATTATTATAACAATAATATCATACATAAAAACATAATAAAATATTATGTAACGTAACAGACATAAATATAAATGTCTAGCTATTATACAAACATACTGTAAGTCTAAATCCTGTTTATTAATGTGAATAAATATATCTACATTTAAATATCAAATATATAATAATGTATTATTATTGTAGAATTGTAATAAGACATGATATCCATAGTAAAATATCTTAATAAAAATGATCACCAAGCTGTATATCTAAGTAATTTTTGCAAATAGGTGTAACAAAACAAACAATTAAAGAAACCAGCCAAAACAGATAAACTAAATAAATAAATTCTCTGTCAAATCACTTCTTTAATAACATTTTAGTATTATTAACTCCTAGAGAAGAGAAGAGAAGAGAAGAGAAGAGAAGAGAAGAGAAGAGAAGGAAAATAAAAACGATGACTAACCGCAATGGAAGGTTTGGAGGATCGTCTTGGCCGGTGGTTAAGTAAAATATCAACAGCTCCCACCACCTCCGAGTCAATGGCCACCAAAAGAGCATCTGTCGTCTGTAAACACACATATCTCATGACCCACAGTCAACACCATAGAAGAATATCTATATATAGCTACATTATAAAGCATGTGCAGCACAAAAATTTTAAATAATACTTTTACACTTAAGTTCTAGGGGGTGCTGAACGTGTTACTGTACAGATCAGCACTTCTCAAAGTCCGGATCCTGACCAGGAGGGAATTTAATCTGGACCCACCTCCATTTTCAAGAGCACTCATTGTGTGTAAGGGATAAAAAGTGTGGATTTCCTACTTGGATACACGCATGTTAAACTTGTAAATCTTTTGTTACGTTTTTTATGTCTTTTTGGAGATAGACCGAAAAGAAAGCGAAGGCGAGATATTAAAGGTTTTCCTGCGTGACACTGTTGTCATGGCAACCAGTAAGCGTATGACTTGCGACGTAATCGGGTGGGTTAATCAGGCGACACTTCACCGCAGTGAGTGTTTGGATGGGTGAGGATATCAGTCTCCAGGAAAAGTTGAGGAAGAAAATAGAGTTTTCAGGGATGATTGGACAGAGAGGTATACTTTTAATTTTGCACCGATTCAGCACAAAGCCATTCTGTTTGATTTGTAACGAGACAACTGGAGTTGTGAAGAGTGGAAATGTCAAACGCCACAATGAAACAAAACCCAGACATGCTGAACAGCAATATGCACAAAATACAGAGGTAAGGACAGCAAAAACTAGAACAGCTAAACTCTTCATATGAGTCAACAAATAAGTTGCTTGTGAGAGCTCTGACACAGCCAGAGAAAGCTACAGAATCATCTGGGTAAACAAGAAGCCATTCTCTGACGCAGAGATAGTTAAGGAGTGTTTAGTGGAGATCACAGAGGCTTTGTTTGAGGGAAAGGAGAGACAGGAGATGTCAAAGAAATTAAAGAAAATTCCACTATCCAATGACACTTCAACTAGGAGGACAGAGGTACTTGCCCATGACTTAGTTAAGCAGATGATATCAAAGATGCACCCCGCCTTTCACTTGCGGTGGATGAGTCAACAGATGCCACAGACCAAGCCCAGCTATGTGTGTTTTGTCAGATACTTCAGCAAGGCAAAGACTTACTGGGCCTTACTACTTTTGCACTTGTTATTAATGTATTTTGAACGCAAAAGGCACGTTATTTTTTTTTCAAAAAGTTAGTGTTGATGTTATGGGTGTTATGCATGTTTATTAAACAGAAGTATTGTTATAACTATTTGTTCCAGACCTTTAACATTGATGAAAATTCAGATTCGTACCTTCGAATATAGACTTTGAGAACCCCTGGTATAGACGTATATGTAAACAAGTATATCAAATAAAAAAGTTTTAAACTGCTTCTTTGATTGTCAATACAGTTTTGTGCCTTGCAATTGTGGGCGGAGCAACTGCCTTATTCCATACAGTGAGGCACCCAGTCGGGGGCGGGGACATGACTACACTCGTAGCAGCTCCCTAGCTTTTTCAATCATAATGCCAAAGAGAAGAACCTGTCATTACTTACCACTAAAGCTAAACCAAACAAGCTAGTTACTTTTGGCTAAACAGTGTTCACACTGCTATGCTAATTTGTTTTTTTCTCTCAACGTGCTACATTTCCTTGTAGCTGTAGAACCAGAATTTTTTTATTTGTTGGCCGACTCACATATCAAACATTGATGTAAAAATATAAGTCTCAAGTTTTCTTGATCAATGG
Source organism: Hemibagrus wyckioides (assembly GCF_019097595.1). Classification (NCBI taxonomy): domain Eukaryota; kingdom Metazoa; phylum Chordata; class Actinopteri; order Siluriformes; family Bagridae; genus Hemibagrus; species Hemibagrus wyckioides. The sequence continues at coordinate 30,350,595 of NC_080710.1, read as the reverse complement.
ACCTAAATCTGCATCTAGAGTTCTGTAAATCAGCCCTGTGAAGACATCTACTCTCACACATGCAACAGAAATATAATGAAACTTAACTGAAGCGAATCACAACATTTAGACAGGATTTCAGTCGTATAAGAGCACCAGGCGAGATACAAGACCGCAGGCTTTCTGTTCTGTATCAGGATTTCCCCCTGAGAAGGAAATCGTTTATGACTGTTGGTGAATATCGCTCTCTGAATGCAGTACACTAATGTTCCTAAAAGCACTGGCAGTGGCTGTTTCCATCTGATGGAAATCCTGCATTTCTGACTGGTCTGCAGAATCACTGTATCCCAATCCTTGTGCGATATTATGATGGGAAATACCGCTGGAAGAGGAAAAGTGGAATAAAATCCACAGGAAATGACTCATGATACACTTTACCCCTTGCCAATGGAACAAATTCTGGAGAAAGGTAATGGTATGTATAAAAAAAAACCAAAATATTAATATATTTGTGCATCTTTTTCGGAAAATATTTTATATTTGCATTCTTAAACCCCTGATATTTGCATTTATCCTGGAGACTGACAGGAAAATTCCGAACCTTTTTAAATTTTCCCAGAACGACATGTCTCAATGGGTTTTTATTCCACAAGCACGTTTAATATATTAATATAACATATAATATTTATTTATGTACTGATGTTATGAAGAAAACATCATATTATCAATGTGTTGTAATATTTAAACCTCAAATAAGGCTTGTAGACCAAGAGGATGATGGTTCTATCTATCTATCTATCTATCTATCTATCTATCTATCTATCTATCTATCTATCTATCTATCTGTCTATCTATCTATCTATCTATCTATCTATCTATCTATCTATCTATCTATCTATCTATCTATGCAATAGCTCTTGAACCTGGTGTTGTTGTTTGCAAAGTCTTCACACAACAAGTAGCAATCATGGTGAAGGTGAAAGAGCTTCCCAACGTTCTCAAGAACAACATTATGACACAACACTCAAAGCTAGAGCCATATCAAACATCCCTGTCACTACACCTGGGTGGATAATATGCAACCACATGGAAGTACATGGAACCACAGAGCTGAAAGCAGCAGGAACGACACAAAGACATAGAACAATAAACAATGATGTGTACCGTGATTATCTCGGTTTCTCCGCCTCATGAAAACTCCTTTGCTAATAACGAAGCACAGAGATGCACGTCTATAATCATTTTGATGATTCAGAACTCTTTTGGAACAATATTCGGTGGGAAGAACTCTTTTCCTATAGATCAGCTCATCATGTTGCAGGGTTGTCCACAGTGAAGCATGGTGGTGGGAGCATCATGAGAAGGGAACAGTACTGGGAATTACACATCCTCAAAGAAAATGTGAATGGATATACAGTGATATATAGTACCAGGATATACAGTATTTAAGGAGAGTTTAATCTCACAACCAAGAAAGAATCTATGGAGAAGAAAAAAAAGGACTTGCATGCAAGCCAATATTCTGACTCGAGTTTATCCAGGTAACAATATGTGTTTAGTTTTGTGGTTAAGATCGGAAGGCTGTGAGTTCGATTCCTAGGTCCACCAAGCTGCCACTGCTGAGCCCCTGAGCAAGGCCCTTAACCCTCAATTGCTCAATTGTATAAATGAGATAAATGTAATAGAAGTTGCTCTGTATAAGGGCATCTTCCAAATGCCGTAAATGTAAAAATGTATGAAAATTGCGAGTCTGTCAGAGGAATCCTTGTAACGTTTTTTGCTGAGAATCTAAACTGAACCACAATGCTCCAAAAAGCTAACAAGTTCTCGATCTGTAGCAAAGTTCTAATGTTGGTAATAATTTTTCCCTCAGAAAGACATTCACCTTTGTTGCGTTTACAAAGCCTCGGAGACACACACTTTCACCTTCGACTCTCACATTCGACGGACGCATTTCACGGAATAATTCACACCTACGTAAAAACAAACATGGCTTTACCTGGCAGCCGTGGTCCAGGAGCAGCTGTAGGATGTCCAGGTTCTCGTTCTCGATGGCGATGGTCACTGCGTCCTTCCCCAACACATCCACACAGTTGATATTCAGCTCGCCATGGCGTTTTTCCTCCAGCAGCTTCTTCACCATGTAGTAATCACCTTTATCACACACACACACACAAACACAAACACAAACACACCAATATTCCTTTGATTGAACTATGACTATGACTATGAGTCATGTAAGCAAACGCATCACATGTATATTAGAAGTAGTTGTAAAAAATGACATGCAAAAGTCCAGAGCCTGTGTTAGCATAAACACAGCGGACATTTTCTTCCCTGAACCAGATTTAGCTTTCCTTTATATGGTATGGAAGACATCCGACTCTCATCTGCACAATGTTAACTCACGCCAGAAGCACAATCGACATGGCACAGTGGTTTTATTAGCATAGAGCATGGTTTTGACACGATTTCCAAGATTTGATCTGGTTTTAAGGATGAATACATGACTACAATTCGTCTGGAAACATGATACCTTTTGGGTAAAAAATAAATCCAGACATTCTGACGCTGTGTTCTGCAAAACGTCGCATTAACACTCTTTATTTCCAACCAGGAATTGTAATTATATAATAATTCCTGTTCCAGTTAGACTCTGAACAACATCCCAGAACTGCACCCTAAATAAATCTGTGTACTCAACAACATCCATCTCGAGTCATTACGGGCTGGAACATGGTTTCGTAGCCACATCTTCCTGTTTGAATCCATAAGTGCGTTTAAAACAGCGTTGAAACAACAGGACAGAGCCGTACAAACACGAAGAGCATGATTATCACAGATTTTATTTGGATTTTGAAACAATGACCAGTTTGATTCATTAGACTCATTAGAATCTTAGTTTAAAATCTGTATGAAGGTTCAGATGGATAATAAGACAAATTTGTGTGCTTGTGTGTGTGTGTGTGTGTTATATTTTCATGGGGTTTAGAGTAGTATTAAAAAAATCTATAGAAAAGAAAATACTCAGGCTTATGGGGACCAGGAGAAATATCCCAACAAGTTCAGGAATATCTGACACTTTTGAGCTTGTGGTAACTTTAGCTGGTCCTCACAAAGAAAACAGCTTTTTTTTAAAAAAAAACAAAAACAACAACAACAACAACAAAAAGAAGAATAATTTTTAAACAAAACTAACAGAGCTGAAATGTTGTCTTTTGTTACTGAGGTTAAGCTTAACATTAGCTTTGGTGTTATTAGCTGCATTAATAGTCAAAGGTCCTCACAAGGAGACTAAGACAAGTGTGTGTGTGTGTGTGTTAAATCTTGATTGGGTTTTTGATGGAGAAAAGTAATTATCCTTACATGGAACAGCCAAATCCACCCCAAGGATTGAAACATCACAGAGTTTTGAGAATATTTAGCTGGTCCTCACATACAACTATTATTTTTTTCAACAACAACAATAGCAATAGTAACTGTCAGTGAAAGGTCCTCACAAGGACAGTTAGTCTACTGTGTGTGTGTGTGTGTGTGTGTGTTTATATCCTGTTTGGATTATAATATAGTTTTAAAAATAAAAGTTACAACCACCAGCCAAACGTCAACACAAGCTTAAAATGCTCCTATCATTGTGAGGACATTAAGCTGGTCCCCACAAAGAAAAATGCTTGTTTACTTGTTTTTCTTGAGGTTAAGGTTCAATTTATGTAACTAGTTGCATAAGGAATTATGAATATCAGAACTAAAATGAGGTTTCTCACAGCGATGCCATAAAAGAACCAGATTTGGTTCCCCAAAGAACCCATTGGCAGAAAGGGCATTTTTTATAGTCTAAAAATCCTTCTTCCACCACAGAGAACCTTTTTTGCAAAGGTTTAAGGTTCTTCACAGAACCATACTCCTCGCCATTTGCCACTTTATTTTTAATAGTTAAGGACAGTGTGTGTGTCTGTGTGTGGGTGGGTGTGAGAAAGAGAGAGAAAGACTGATTGACTCACCCTTCTCGCAGGCCAACAAGAAGAGCTTCTCATCCAGGGTGGTCTCCTCCTGAACCTCCCGGACGTCCTTGAGCGCCAGGTGGGCGCGTGGAGAGGCGGTGTGCGGGCCCCGGTACAGCGCAGCCATCAGCACGGGGAGCGGATACGACAGCACGCCGAGGCCGAGGCGCATCCCACCGGGCGGCCGCGCGCCTGAAGCCCCCGTCGTGAGCCGTGGGACAGGAAGATATTTAAAAAAAAAAGGAAAAGGAAAAAACCCACCACAACCAAAAGCGAGCTTTCTGATAAAAACAAATACGCAAAAATCTCGAGCTCTATTTTTGGTCAGTGCGCAAATCAGACCAGATCAGTTACGCAAAATGTTTACGCAAACATCATATTAGTATGATGTTCTTCTTGTTGATATAATAATAATAATTATTACTTCTCTTAAAGAAAACACGCACAGGATTTCCCGTCGTAGTGATGCTCAGGATTTCTGGTGCTGATGGTGCTGACGCTCACAACTGCGCATGTGCAAACAGACCACCTGCATACACGGCTGCCAGATCGCTCAACTCATGCACTGGTTAGTATTAGAAATGCACAATCTGGCAACCGAGCATGCAACAAGAACAGGGTTATTACATAATCTCAGTGTGGGTCGCTCCAAATGATTATAATGCTTTACTTTTTAACTGAAAATATCATTAAAATAAAGTCCACTAGCTAATAATATGCAGTTGGTGTTTATTTCATACATCCTATGTTTAAAATCCTTTAACTATTGATATAAAAAACAATTTATAAATTGTAATTTATATCATATAAATAATAAATATAGCCCAATACACTGAAATATATTCAAATAATAATATTTTATGATGTATTAAATATATATCAAAGTACACCAGTCAATAATAACTATAAGCAGCATATTAAATATATGCTTCTAATTTAAACTTTTTAAATTGTTTTCATTTTTATATGGATTTCTTTCATATAACTTACACTTAGAAAAATTAATGATATTTTTTTATAAACAATTAATGTATTTACAATGTACAATTACTAATAATTGTATTGATTACTAGCTGTTGATTTGTTGTTTTAATTTCAATGCCAGTTCTTTAAACTGTTTTACAGGAAACACGATTTTAAATAGATGAACATCAATGTATCCAGTAAGTAACTATAAACAACTTATCGTAATTTCCCTATTCAAACACACCCGACACTCATCAAGTGCACATAATGCTAGATAAGTATCTGATAAGGCTAAAGAAATTTGCTGCCTCTCGTGGTCCATCTCTATTTGCATCTTCCGACAGTTTCTGTCCCCGAGCTGTAGCCCTGCTCACTAACACAAGACAACACCCAGCTGAAATACTGAAAGACTCAGCACTCATAATGCTGCACATATACACCGATCAGCCATAACATTATGACCACCTGCCTAATATTGTGTCGGCCCCCCTTTTTCCCTGACCTGTCGAGGATTATGCAACAAACTGTGATGCACTGTGTATTCTGACACCTTTCTACCAGAACCAGCATTAACTTCTTCAGCAGTTTGATCAACAGTAGCTCGTCTGTTGGATCGGATCACACGGGTCAGCCTTCGCTCCCCACGTGCATCAGTGAGCCTTGTCTGCCCATGACCCTGTCTCCGGTTCTCCACTGTTCCTTCCTTGGACCACTTTTGATAGATACTGACCACTGCAGACCGGGAACACCCCACAAGAGCTGCAGTTTTGGAGATGCTCTGATCCAGTGGTCTAGCCATCACAATTTGTCCCTTCGTCAAACTCACTCAAATCCTTACACTTGTCCATTTTTCCTGCTTCTAACATCAACTTTGAGGACAAAATGTTGACTTGCTGCCTAATATATCCCACCCACTAACAGGTGCCATGATGAGGAGATCATCACTCTTATTCACTTCACCTCTCAGTGCTGATCACTCTACTGTACACTATATGAACAAAGACTTGTGGACACTTGAATATCACACCTGAATGTGATTTTTGAACCAGTTCATCCCAAAGGAGTTCAGTGGGGTTGAGTCAGAGACTCACTCTAGTTCTTCCAGTCCAACCATCACACCACATCTTAATGGAGCTCAGGAGGTTTGTGCACAGGGGCATTGTCATGCTGGAACAGTGTTTGAGTCTCTTAGCTCCAGTGAAAGGGAAGTTCTGCAGGACTGGTTGTCAGGCTTGGATGTCAAGAAGGCTACAGTACCTCGAATGATCAGTCTTTACAACCCTGCTGTGCAGAAAAGCATCACAAGATGCACAACATGTGGAGCTGAGGTGTTTGTGCTACAACATTAGGTGACCATTTCGGGTTTTTCTCCTGTCGGTCACGAACAGGAATCTGAGGCTACAGTGAGCATGGGATCACTGAAACTAGAGAGATAAAGGTTAGAAAAAGTCCAGGAGATGTTTTTTTTCCAGTCGTCAGGAGCACAGTTTAGTTTTGTGAGCATTTTGTTTTTCACTCCATTCTGTGTAAACTCTGGAGATTCTAGAAACAACCAAAACAAGGTCAAAGTCACTGAGATCCCCTCCTCCAGATGTTTGATGTGAACATTAACTAAAGCTCTTATATCTTCTTGATGCTGTACTTTGTGCTGCTGCCACATGATTGGCTGAATGCCAAATTCCTTGTAAGTGAAATCGTACACAGCCAATAAAATGTATTCTGTGTGTGATTCAGATGAATTATTTGGATAATGCTGTATAAACTTGGACGCTGTTACAAAGCAGATTTACACAAATCTAAGCACAGAAGGCAGTGGAGGCTGACTTTAGTGAGAAAAAAAATCCTTTAGAGAGCCTGTGGAAGAATTGCTGAGAGGAGCCAGGACTCAAATGAGAACAAATCTTGCTCTGGCATGCAGGGATGTTATAATACTTGATTAAATCTACATGTTCAGGATTAAAAGAGCAGATCTCAGATCATACAGAGCAAAGAGCTATGTTTTTAAGGGGAGATTGTAACTGTTTGGATGTACAAGGAATAATCAATAGCATTTCATTTACATCACTTAGCAGATACCTTTAACCAGAGCAACTTACATATTTATCACTTTTTTTTTTAATATAACTGAGCAATTGATGGTTAGGGGCCCTGCTCATCTTCTAATCAGTAGTCCAAGACCTTAAACTCTAGGCCACCACACCCACAAATAGCAGCTCATAAGGGATGAAACACTGACCTTTGACCTTTTAAAATGATTGTGAGAGGTCAGGTCAGGTTTCTACAGACCGGTAACCGTTGAGGTTTTAAGTAAGTTTAGAAAGTAAATGTGAGAAATTTAGTAGAAATATTATATCCTGATTAGATAGACCT
>NC_080710.1:30325779-30340779 GCF_019097595.1 Hemibagrus wyckioides | reverse complement strand
TTTAAATACCATTCATCCATCCATCCATTGTCTATACCTGCTTTATTCCTAATTAGGGTCACGGGGGTCTGCTGGAGCCTATCCCAGCACACATTGGGTGAAAGGCAGGGGTACACCCTGGACAGGTCACCAGTCCATCACAGGGCCACACATATAGACAGACAACCACACACACTCACACTCACTCCTATGGGCAATTAAGAATTACCAATCAACCTAATGTACATGTTTTTGGACTGTGGGAGGAAACCGGCGTACCCGGAGTAAATCCACGCCCACGCAGGCACGGGGAGAACATGCAAACTCCACACAGAAAGGACCCTGTCTGTTCGACCCCAGGATTCGAACCCAGGACCTTCTTGCTGTGCGGCAACAGTGCTATCATTTAAATAACTTCCTCTCTTAATCATGAATCTTCCAAATAGAGCTGTTTAACATCTGCAGCTATGATGTCCATTATAGAATAACAAAAATAATGTAACTGCTATGAACCTAAAATATATAGACTACTTACAGAAATGAGAATATTCACAGACTGGATTGAATCCCATCCCAAGTGTTTAACTACAATATTTCACCTTCAACGTGTAGAAAAAGCGAGAAAAAAGAGAGAGAGATGTTCAGGTAAGTAAATTTAACACCCCATCAACACCTTACATAAAAATAGCTTTCAGGATTATTGGAGAGTCTTGAAGGTCAAGCACAACTATATATATGTCTATAAAAAATAATCAAATAATCAATATCTGAGAAGACATTGTAAAAAATATATTTGTGTGTGGGTTAATGGATGCTGTGTTTCATTCATACAATGTTTCTGAGTTTATTCTGCTGATTTTAATCACTTTGCTGAAACACACTTGACATAAATCATCACTTCATTAATAAACCTTTCGATTCAGGTGTGCTGGAGAAGAAATAAACATGAATATATTCAGTGCACAGGGTCTCATAAAAGACTGCTGTAATTGAGCATGAATATCCATTTGTGCAGCTTGTGCCAGAAAAATATCAGCGAGAATCAAGGGGAAGGTGTAAAAGAGACAGTGGTGAGACCGGCCATGCTGTATGGTTTAGAGGCAGTGTCACTGAGACAGAGACAGGAGTCAGAGCTGGAGGTAGCAGAGCTGAAGATGTTGAGGTTCTCTTTGGGAGTGACACGATTGGACAGGATTAGGAATGAGTACATCAGAGGGACAGCCCATGTTGGACGTTTGGGGGACAGAGTTATGGAGGACAGATTAAGATGGTTTGTTGAGGAGTGTTCAGAGGAGGGAGAGTGAGTATATTGGTAGGAGAATGTTGGACATGGAGCTGCCAGGCAGGAGGAAAAGAGGAAGGCCAAAGAGGAGGTATATGGACGTAATAAATGAGGATATGAAGTGGGTGCAAGTGTTGAGGATGCAGAAGATAGGGATAGGTGGAGAGAGATGATTCGCTGTGGAGACCCCTGAAGGGAAAAGGCCAAAGAAGAAGAAGATCCATTTGTGCAGCTTATCATTGATTTTTTTTTTTTTCAGTTTCAGGATTGTGCATGTAAATGAAGGAGCGCTATAATTAGATAGAAATCATAGTATGATGGTTATAATGATGATGATGATGATGATGATGATGTTGTATGTTTTCTCACAGCGCTGTTTCAATATTGTAAAGTCTGATCCTTCCAGCTGAGTAGTTGTTCAATGCTGTATATATTGCTGTATATTATATAAACATCTCAGCATGAAGGCTTTACTGTATTATGGATTGGACAGGATTTGGATCTCAGCTCTGGATTTCTGTTTTTGCAGCAGTTTCACAAGTTCTCTCACTCAGTGTCCTTCATCCGGCTGTCTGGGTTTCCTCAGGGTTCTCTGGTTTTCTCCTAAAGTGCATGATACCATGTGTCCATCCAGGGTGTGTTTCCATCTCATGCCCAGTGCTCCTGGGATAAGCTCTGGATTCGGGATACAAAGCTTACTGAAGATGAAGGAATCAGTAAATAGGTAAATAAACACATTTCAAGAAAAAGATCCACTGGATTCATGGCCAAACTGACCGGTACACAGCGATTACTGGAACTGAATGAATACATTAGGTATGACTGTCAAGAAAAAAACAAATAAACAAACAACAAACAAACAAATGGAAGATATTTTATATCACTTTTTATTTTCAAAGTAAAACATTTCCAAGAAATATTGAACTTTTTGTCTTTTATAACTTATAACTTTTTGAACTTTTTGTCTCCAAATTTTACGTAAATATTTTGAACACTTTTAAAAATATAGATTCAAAGTCTGATAAAATCAACATGAAATAATAAATAATAATAAAAATCACCCCCTTAATGAATTAATAAGGCGTGTAACACTGTAAACAAAATATTCTTCTACATATGAGCCATTAAAATAATTTAAATAAATAAATAAATAATAGTATTAAATAAAAACGGTTATAAATAATCATATTTATTTGTATCTCCGTCTAGATAATATTGCTAAGGGATGGATAAGCGGTCAGCGTTTGAGTGACACCTCCACCGACCAATAGCGTGCTACGGGGGGGGAAAACCCCGAATCGACCAATAGGATGCGAAGTGGGCGGGGCCTTCGTGGGTATCTCGGACTGAATCAGTTCGGCACGACAGTTTAAAAACACAACAGCTCATCGGTGAGAAGGATAAAGGCTGGAGATCGGATATCGACTCTTATCGATCAGAAGAGACAGAAAGATGCTGCTGGATGTTTTCTCCGTGTCATATCAGGGCTAAACGAAGCGCAGCGATGGAGCATCGCGCCGTTATTATTCCTCTATTGTCCGGTTATTATCCTTTGTCATAGCCGCCGGCTGTTATTCAGCGTTATATTCGAGTTCGTACCGGAAACGCGCAGATGAACTGAGACAACATGAGTGGGATTTTTCCTCCTATGTACCTCCAAGATGGAAGATTTTCAGTTTTTTTCTACAGGATGATGGAGAGTGTCATTGCGCAGTGCAGTACGGGGTACATCTGCACTGTTTTTGGATGGCCAGTGTGATCATGATCATAAGTATTGCATGACTGCTGTTGCTACATAAAGGCTGTGAATCACTCCATCCATAAGGCTGCTATTCTTCTTCTTCATCATCGTCATCACTGACTTGAGTGGTGTCAAGCCGCTCTCCTCTCCAGCTCCTACAGATGAGAGGTAAACAGTATCAGCAGATCAGACCTGCAGGACCTCGAGAGACCGACAGTGACTATGGAAGGAAACTCAGAACGTACCAAAACCCTGTGAAAATAATCGACCAGCCCGGCATCGTGATGAAGGTGCTAAGGAGAAAGCGGATTATTTTATTCGTGGCCTATTTCCTCCTGCTGGTTTTGACCATGCTGAATTTAGCCAACTACAGGTGGAGCAAAGAACCGCAGCAGTGCAGCCACCAGGTGAGGAGCACCACCTACCAGGGGCGCTCTGACATCCGGTACCTTTACAGACCCGCTTTAGTTAAGAAAAGGCAGCTTGTTTACGTCTTGACCACGTGGCGCTCGGGGTCAAGCTTTTTCGGCGAGTTGTTCAACCAGAACCCTGATGTGTTCTTCCTGTACGAACCCATGTGGCACATCTGGCAGAAGCTGTACCCAGGTGATGCTGTGTCTCTGCAGGGTGCAGCGAGGGACATGCTGAGCTCACTTTATCGCTGCGATCTCTCTGTGTTTCAGCTGTATAACAGCCCCGGGGGCAAAAACATTACCTCGCTCGGCCTGTTTGGTGCTACCCTCAACAAGGTGATCTGCTCATACCCGCTGTGTTCCGCATACAGGAAGGACTTTGTGGGCATGGTGGACGACAAGGTGTGTAAGAAGTGTCCGCCGCAGAGCCTCCGTCTGCTGGAGGATGAGTGTCTGAAATACAACACTATTGTTATTAAAGGGGTGCGCATTCTGGATGTCAACGTCTTGGCTCCTCTGATGGAAGACCCCTCGTTGGAGTTAAAGGTCATTCACCTGGTGAGGGACCCCAGGGCTGTGGCCAATTCCAGGATCAAATCCAGACACGGACTGATTCGAGAGAACCTGCAGGTGGTCAGGAGCCGAGATCCTAAACTCCGCCGGCTACCGCTCGCAGATGCCGCACATAAAGCAAACAAAAAGGATGGAGCTGACTACCACTCCATAGGAGCCATGGAAGTGATATGTGATAGGACCTACAGGACCTTGAGGACGGCGTTGAATCCTCCCAGCTGGCTGAAGGGGAAGTACTTGGCTGTGCGCTACGAGGACCTGGTGGAAAACCCGGTCAAGGTCCTGCGTCAAGTTTACCGCTTTGCTAACCTCAGCGCCAATCACGACGTGGAGTCTTTTGCCCTCAACATGACTAATGGAACAAACTCGTCCTCCAAGCCGTTCATTGTGTCGTCCAGGAACGCCACACTGGCGGCGAGCGCTTGGAGGACTCTCCTGAGCATTCAGCAGATCAAACAAGTAGAGGATTACTGCCACCAGTCCATGTCCGTGCTGGGCTACGAACGCGTAAGAACAGCCGCTGAGGCTAAAGACTTGAGCAAATCCTTACTGACTGCATCCAAACTGTGATGCTAACCTTTCGCCAAAGACCTACAAAATGCTCATTTGAATGATTTTTCGTTGTAGCTCAGTAACTGTGGAGCTTTATTTTGGTTCGGTGTTTCATTGAGGGATTTGACATGCCTCATAGGAATGTACTGTTTTGTTATTATTATTATTTCTTTTCTTCTTAAATTGATTTTTTTAAGTTCTGAAAAAGCCGTCATGGCTTTTCTACGTGGATTGATTATGTATGTGTATGACAAACTGCACCATGACTTGAATAATGAGATGAGCCTTGATGTTATGTGAATCACGTGTCTTGCGTCGACAATGCTTTAGGGCTTTTTTTTTTTTATTTTTGATCTCTTCGAATGTTTTCGAGACTCATCAGTTTCATTTGAATTTGTTGACTCACTTTCAACGGAAACAAAAAATGATCAACAAACGGAAACGTTAAAAAAAAACAACAACACAAAAACAGTCAAAGCTCTCGTTCTTAAAGCAGGTGATGCTGTTTAGTTACTGCAGGATGCTCTCAGAGACAATCATTAAAGTGCTCTGTAATGCTTTTTATCTTTTCTTGTTTCTGCTACTTTGGCCTGCATGTCCCTTTTCCAGAACTGGGTGCTCCATTTTCTTGGCTATTCCCAACTTCCTGTTGTCTTATACTGCTTTATTAGTGCTTCAACATTTCTGTGGGAGTTGATGTTCATGGCTAGAGCAGAAAAAACTCACTTTTGCATTGCCACTAGTCAGTAATAGCCTAAACTGTGAGTTTTAGAGTAGATATTAACTAACAGATCGACAAACTCCATTCTCTTTCCCGCCCGTTATCTCTTATTTTTTCTTCTCTCTATTACAACCCCATACAATTACAGGATTTGAACTGATTTCTTTAGAGCTCATGTGATTCTAAGTAGTGGTTTGGCCTTGAACACTCTCTCTCTCTCATTTTTTTTTCTTTTTGTTTTATAGTTGAACAGTTTTGTGGAACATGTGAAGAATGTGACTGTGTGCCTTCTGAGATATCAGAAATAAATAGCCAGGCTTGTTTTAGAGCACTAAAGAATGTGTCATATGCATGGCCTTCTAAGAAACAGCAAACAGACGCTTATTCATATTCAGCCTAGATATCGGCTAAACGCTCTTGTGGGAATGTTCTGCTTTACGACAAACAAAAATGTAATTATCGACGCAGGCCGACGCTGACCATTTGGACGTGGCCTTGAAATTCCTGAACTCACATAACCTTTGTGGATGAAATATCAGTATATTTAGTAAACATTGATATACAACTAACCAGAATTAAATCTCGAAGACAAGTTAGAAAAACTCTGGAGTATTTGTCAGCAGATGAAATTCACTTACAAGTAATTTGACCTGGCGGTAGTTCAGAACTTCGGGGAGGTGGGGGTCTAGTAATATGAGAACAAGTGAAGAAGAATATACATGCACTGTTACGGGAAACTAATAATCAATATGTTACTTAAACATCATGTCATGAAGTGGTTTATCCTTTTCATATTTTAGCAGTTTGCCAAATGATTACAATTTGTTCTTAATTAAAAGAACAAGATATACTTTTTTATCCATTTATAGTTACAGTCAGTGTTGTGCAATATCTCGAAAGGAAGTTATAAACAACAAGCATTTCCTCACAAAGTTGTCTTTTTATTTATACCAAAGAAAAGATTGTCATATTACCAAAAAACATAACATGAAGCATAAACTCTTTACTCCTTTGTCCTGAAGAATTTCTGAAACTGTACTTAAAATTACAAAGCGCTGGATTTGGAGACTCCTTCCACTGAAGATCAATACCAGAAAGATTAATCATGCCACCGATGATATATTTTCACATCTGTTCATTAGTCTTAGATTATATATGAAGCATCCAGTCTACAAATCAAAGTGAGCTCTTACTATGGAAACCATAACGCGTTTGAACGAGCGCAACCTGTTTGGGATTTATTGTAGAAAATAAATCAACACCTTCATATCAGTCTAAATCGATCGGTCCAAACAACAACATCATCAACAAGATGAAGAAATTTATGAAGGATTCTCTCTACTTGAGTAAAAAGCACATTGGACATTATTTCCAGACTGGGGTTTCTATCATATTTATGAAAAGTGATTTTTATCCTAGAATCTAAACAGTAATTTATCCCAGAATCTAAACAATAACATCGCTGAATAAAACCCTCGTGCACATCGCATAGAAATGAATTCAGTACATGAGAAGTTTTATTTAAGCTTAATTTCCTCGGGTCAGTGGCACTGCTTAGACACCTAAACCCTCAGGAGTGCTACTGAGACATTAGATTGTGGGCGGGGCATGATTCTCATTTGCATATTCATAAATAATACTATAATGGCCCTTTTTTTTTTTTTAAATGATTGAAGCACGATATTAGGCAAATATATTTTGTAACAAATGAAGGTTTGTGTGACTAAGTTTCAGTTTCGTTGTTCACACCAGAGGGTAAAGAAGGACACAGACGTTCTGTAAACACGTTAAGTCAAATCATTTCTCCAGAGATTCAGTTATTGAGCAAAAATGAAAAGCCATTACTGCAAAGTGATCAAGGCATCACCATGTGTTGTTTTCCACGAGGAATTAGGAAAACATGCACTTGCTGAGAGACGGAGTTGTCTTTGGCTGGCCTTATTGCAGAGGTGCACAGCTGTCGGAAACGTTCCTGGTGCTGTTGGGATTAAATTGGAAGGTTAATGTTGGGAACAAAAAACACTAAACAACTAAATTACACAAAACTCATTTCAAGCGACTAGGATTTTATTTGAGGATATCATTACATTTCACTACAGATGAACAGTTATGTTTAAAGTGATGCTAATGAAATGATAATTAGCTTAATTCACAATATCTCCGTGTTATTAAAAGCCAGTGATTTCCTGTCTATACCAAATGAACTTTTAGCCATTCAGCATGCACTATCAATAAACGTCTGAAATTTATTATTGATTAGCTGTTGAGGGTGAAGACGGCCAGTCGTTTGGGGAAGGACGAGCGGACGAAGGTGATGAAAATATTGCAGAAAGATATTAATGATGTCGAGCAGCGCCGTATCTCTGCTCCGATCGATACACCTCTCGTGGGGAAGCTCTCGTCAAGCACAGTAAAGCTTTAGGATTGGGTTTTGTACTGTGTTTTATTTTCTGCTGCAGGAAGGGCATGAAGTGTGCACCTGGAGCACATTCCCTCAGACAGCAGATGCAGGAAGCAGCAGGGATGGCTTCGGGAAAAACACCAGGGTCCGCGTTTTCTCTGAAGTGAGGAGTGTGAGAGGTGTGCAGGTGACATTTGCAGCAGGAGCCAGAAGGACGGCATGCTGTAATCGCCAGACGCCTCAGGGATTTCTTGGTACTTTGAAGTGTCTTGAAGCATGACGCTGCTGTAAAGCACCTCAGCCAATGAGCTTTAAGGGTTATGAGGAGAAGACAAGTCATAAAACAGATTGAAACTTTGTTCCATGCTTTAGGGAAAGAGAGAGAGAAAGAGAGAGAGAGAGAGATTGTTGTTGTTTTTGGCGCTCTGAAGGTCACTGGATGACTTTATCTGTCATAAGTCATACAACACGATTTCTTGTAAGTTTCCTTCATGCTTTAGTGTAGTGGGATGCATTAATACACTACCAGTGCATGGAAATACTCCCACTCTCCAGCTTGGAAGGTAAACCTACCATATAGCTTAATGCTATAGTTGTACAATTGCTGTCTGTAAACCATGGCATGGGAATTTAAACATGTGAAAATAATTTCTTTGGAAAATAAATAAATAAATCAAGCTTAGCTGCTTAAGACATTGTGCAGTGGTAGCTCACTGGTTAATGAGCTGGGCTACTGATCAGAAGTTAGAGATTTAAGCTCCATGTAGCGCTGCCACTCTTGGGCCTTTTTAAGCTTTTAACCTTCTCTGCTCCAAGGGAGCTGTATCACGGCTGACCCTGTGCTCTGACCCCAACTTCCTAACAAGCTGGGTTATGCGAAGGAAAGAATTTCACTGTGCTGTAATGTATATATGTCTTCTTCTATTACTTCTTGCTTTAAACAGTGGAGTAGGAGTTCCAGTAAATATGTAATGAATTATTTGTTAAATAAAATTCACTTGTACAAATACAAATGGAAAAAAAAAAATGCTTATGAAAATAAATCAATTTTGTAATGGACAGAAATGAATCCTGTATAAAAACAACAATTAATAATTTATAGAAATAACAATTAAACGAATAAAAGAAAACGAATGACAAAAAAATCAGATGAAAATGAACAAATCATGGAAAGAAGAAGAAATGCAATAAATGAGTGAAATACTAGCACAAGGTTGAACTGGATGTACAGTATATTATTTATGGATAAGGAAAAATCACATGCATATAGAATTGTGTCAGTAATACTGTCAGTCCATAAGTATTTGGACACCGGCACAATTTCAGTCATATTTTTCTCTATATACCACAACAATGGATTTAAATTGAAGCAGTCGTGATGTGGTCGAAGTGTAAACTTTCAGCTTTTATTCAAAGGGTTTAGCAAAAATGATGTTTCATTATCTGTTTAGAAATTGCAGCCATTTTTTAGTGTCTCTCAATTTTCACATGCTCAAAAGGAATCAGACAAACTGAATATGGTTAAACATAAGGATTATTTTTTCATGAACCACGTCCTGAAGTCTGGAGCTCAAGGTCATCACCAAATGCTGAGTTTCTTCTCCTTGAGATGTTTTGTCAGGGCTTTGCAGCAGCTGCCTTGAGTTCCTGCTTGTTTATGGATCTTTGTGTCTTTAGTTTTGTCTTCAGTATGTGAAAAGTGAACTCGGTTGGGTTGAGGTCAGACGACTGACTCGGCTATTTATGAACATTCAGTTTCTTTGCATTGAGAAGCTCTTGGGTTCTTTTTTTTGTAGGTTTTGGGTGATTATTGCAGCATTTCACTGAATCTGAGTAGAAGGAATAGCTTTGTACACTTCATCCTGCTTCTTCTTTCAGCAGTTACATCATCCATACACACCAGTGACCCAGTTCCATAGGCATCCATACGTCCCTGTGCTATATCACTGCCTCCACCTTGTCTGACAGGCGATGTGGTTTTCTTTGGATCAGGAGCCTCCCCTTTGATTTTTCCATACTCTTCTTTTCCTATAATTCTGCTACTAATTCTAAGGCCAAGTCTAGTCTGCTCTTTCTGTCCTTAAGTGTTACTAGTGGTTTGCATCTTGAGGTAAACCCAATGTATTTCCAGTAATGGAGGCGTCTCTTGAATTTAGACTGTGACATTAATACGCCTAACTCCTTGAGAGACTTGTTTAGCTTTTCTTCATCAAGGAAAGAATTCTGTGATCATCCATGTTAGTTGTTAGTTGTCTTTGGTCTTCTAAGCTTTTTGATTATGGCGCCGGTCCTAAAGTTTCTGCAATCTCTCTCATATGTCTTTTATTTTCAGCCTTATGATGGCCTCCATCACTTGCATTGATGCCTCCCTGGATGTTTTTGAGAGTTCCCATGAACAGCTACTGTAACAAATGCAACTCTAAGACATTTTGTCTCCAAATCATAATTTGTCATGAAATCACGAAGAAAACTGAGACTGCTTATCTGTCAATTGTCCAATTACTTTTGAGCCTGTGAAAATGCAGGGAATTTGGAAGAAAATAGCTGGGAATTGGATTTATGATGTCATTGTTTGGCAATGCTATTATGAAAAGCTGTGACAGAAAAGGCGCAGTCACTTTTGGACTACTCGAGAGTCTGCGGATTGGTTAGATTTTTTAGATTTTCTTAAAGATCTTGATTTTATATTCTATTTATATTTGAAATATTAGCTATATTTTGAAACATTACTTATACTTATATATAAGTCAGTTTTCAAGCCAAATTTCAGGTCAGAGTCGCATTTTATTTTCATTTTTATTTAACGCAGAATCATAGCACTGGAACCACTGTTGTTTCACTAGGCTGGGACTAAGGCGTTGTATTTAACCTCAGAATCTGGTCTCTGTTCCCGTATCAGTATCAGATTCCTCAAACACTTATACTTTTAAATTCTGTATCTGTAACAGTGCTGATGAAATAAATACACTTTCTCACAGATCAAACTCGGTGTAAGAAGGCTGTGTGTACACCATGCCGATGGGATTGTATTGTAAGCCTACAACCTCAGATAGGGTTTCCTTATCAGCGATAAAAGGTTAGAAATCTAAAACGTTTAAAGATCCTACAATTCTAAGGGTCTTTTGAAGAATGCATATAGGTTCTATGTAGAATCCTTTCACAAAGCTATGAACCTATCGATATCTACCTCAATCTAGCACACAAAGGCTGTGTTTTTTCTACACAACCCCTATAAAGAGGTGTTTTCCTATTAGAACGGTTCCACGTAGAGCCATTTATGAACCTATAAACTTAAAGAACCCTAAATAACCAGTAAACCTGATTTTAGTTAGTTTAACTAACCATAGAGTGCATGTTTAGAAATAAAAGGGTACTATTTAGACCACTAAAGGATTTTTTTTTTGTTGTTTATGGAATAACTCTTAAAGGTTCTAAGGAAAACCACTTCAGGAAGCTAGGTAGAACATCTTAGGAACTCTAAAGAACAACTGAAACCTAACCGTAACCACACACTCAAACCTTACACAAAGCAATTCCATAGAATAACCAATTTTGGTTCCCCAAAGGACCTTTCATTACATGGATGTTTTTCTTAGACGCTTTTATTAGTGCCATAAAGATAATTTTTAAAGTAAACTTCTTCCGCCACAGAGAACCATACACCCTGACAAGGAACCATTTAAGAACTTGTACTTTTTTTTTTTTTTTTTTTAGAGTGTATAGTACACTTTTAAGGAAAAAAACATTAGATCTAGTTCTAACTCTTCACTTGTCTTTGGGGAATTATTTAAATGTTATATATTTATAACTCTTTCCAGGAAGCTACAAACCCAACTAAACCAAACCTAAAGAAGAACTGAGACTTCAAGATTCAACAGGACAAAAAGCTATGAAACAATGAAATGCGATGTGCAATGAAACGTAAAATGAAATGAAATAAAATGATATGATGTACAATTTGAGAAACTGCAGAAAAACCAGGTAACTAATAACATATATGATTGTAACATATCTATATAGCGTCCTGACAACACGTACAGTATTGTGCAAAAAATGCAGTTGAGGTAGTGCAAATAGAAATAAACTAGGGCTGTCAATCAATTAAAATATTTAATTGCGATTAAATCGCATGATTGTCATGAGTTAACTCGTGATTAATCGCAACTTAATTGCACATTTCTATCCATTCTAAATGTACCTTAAATTAATACTTTTTTAGTTTTTAATACTCTAATCAACATGGGCATGGACAAATACTGAAATGTATGTTGTTTATTATTAGTGAAACCATATTCAACATACAGCATGAAGACTAGACATGTTTCAAAGGTCATAGATACACTATATTGCCAAAAGTATTCGCTCACCCATCCAAATAATCAGAATCAGGTGTTCCAATCACTTCCATGGCCACAGGTGTATAAAATCAAGCACCTAGGCATGCAGACTGTTTTTACAAACATTTGTGAAAGAATGGGTCGCTCTCAGGAGCTCAGTGAATTCCAGTGTGGAACTGTGATAGGATGCCACCTGTGCAACAAATCCAGTCGTGAAATTTCCTCGCTCCTAAATATTCCACAGTCAACTGTCAGCTGTATTATAAGAACGTGGAAGTGTTTGGGAACGACAGCAACTCAGCCACGAAGTGGTAGGCCACGTAAACTGACGGAGCGGGGTCAGCGGATGCTGAGGCGCATAGTGCGAAGAGGTCGCCAACTTTCTGCAGAGTCAATCGCTACAGACCTCCAAACTTCATGTGGTCTTCAGATTAGCTCAAGAACAGTGCGCAGAGAGCTTCATGGAATGGGTTTCCATGGCCGAGCAGCTGCATCCAAGCCATACATCACCAAGTGCAATGCAAAGCGTCGGATGCAGTGGTGTAAAGCACGCCGCCACTGGACTCTAGAGCAGTGGAGACGCGTTCTCTGGAGTGACGAATCGCGCTTCTCCATCTGGCAATCTGATGGACGAGTCTGGGTTTGGCGGTTGCCAGGAGAACGGTACTTGTCTGACTGCATTGTGCCAAGTGTAAAGTTTGGTGGAGGGGGGATTATGGTGTGGGGTTGTTTTTCAGGAGCTGGGCTTGGCCCCTTAGTTCCAGTGAAAGGAACTCTGAATGCTTCAGCATACCAAGACATTTTGGACAATTCCTTGCTCCCAACTTTGTGGGAACAGTTTCTCTTTGACCCCTTCCTCTTCCAACATGACTGTGCACAAGTGACCAAAGCAAGGTCCATAAAGACATGGATGACAGAGTCTGGTGTGGATGAACTTGACTGGCCTGCACAGAGTCCTGACCTCAACCTGATAGAACACCTTTGGGATGAATTAGAGTGGAGACTGAGAGCCAGGCCTTCTCGTCCAACATCAGTGTGTGACGTCACAAATGCGCTTCTGGAAGAATGGTCAGAAATTCCCATAAACACACTCCTAAACCTTGTGGACAGCCTTCCCAGAAGAGTTGAAGCTGTTATAGCTGCAAAGGGTGGACCGACATCATATTGAACCCTATGGATTAGGAATGGGATGTCACTTAAGTTCATATGCGAGTCAAGGCAGGTGAGCGAATACTTTTGGCAACATAGTGTATCTTTCAAAGAACTTGTTCATGTTTATAAAACATATGAAAAAAAGAACAGAAAACAATGACTTCTTTCTTTGCACTGAGCGATTTACTTACACAAGCCTGTTAACATTTTCAGATCACTTCTTCTAAACATGCAAAGTGTACATTTATTACTGAAACCACCTTAAATATAGAGCATAAAGAACATAGACATGTTTATCAAATAACTTGTTCATGACAAACGCATGAAGAAAAGAACATAGAAAGAACACAGGTTCACATTACATCTCCGCTGAAAACAATCTAGTGTTTCTTTTTCAATCTTTGCCTTTGGTGAGGGGCAGGAGAGGGGCAGGAGAGCCCTCTGCATCAGCTGTATGCTTCACCATCAAGTGATATTTTAAACTCGACATGCTGCGGTGAGAACTTAATTCACATCCACAATAAATGCAGACTTTTGTCTTGTCGACAGAACCATCAGACATCGTTTTATATATAAAGAAGACGTCTCAATTTCAGTTTGCTACTGCATCTCCCATTTCCCAAACTACAGGCAAGGCCAAGGGTCAAACAGAAAATGTGCGCTGCGTTAATAAAATTAGTGCCGTTAAAAAGAATTTGCATTAACGCATTATTAACACGTTAATTTTGACAGCCCTAAAATAAACATAAATATATAGCAGCGGATGAAATATTAACAGGGTTGAGGTAGTGCAATAAGTAATGAACAATATAAGTCTGTTCACACAGGTGAGAGAGAGAGTGTGTGTGTCTCAGATACTTAAGAAGTCTTTAGGGCTTTTCATACTTGAAATTGTTAACCCAGTGAAAGGAACTCTTAATGCTTCAGCTTCATACCAAGACATTTTGGACAATTTCATGCTCCAAACTTTGTAGGAACAGTTTGGGGATGACCCCTTCCTGTTCCAACATGACTGCACACCAGTACACAAAGCAAGGTCCTTAAAGACATGGATGAGTGAGTTTGGTGCGGAGGAACTTGACTTGCCTGAAAAAGAACACCTGAATTCAATGATTTGGAGGGGTGTTCCAAAACTTTTGGCAGTGTTGTCTATGTCAGCAATCTAGGAATTGCTGACATTTAACTATCCATAGAACCCTAAATGACCACTGAAACTTAACTCTAAGTCTAATCCTAACCCTACAGTACACTCTTAAAGAAAAAAGGTTAAATCTAGTACATTTAAGGATTGTTTTTCGTGTGTCTGTGGAGGAACAATTTCTATAGAAGCTAAGAACCTTTAACTATCCAAAGAAGAGTGTAGAGAACAAGGGATTGTTGTATTTATAGTGTCGACATTTCACTTTGTTTGGTTACTTCATTTAATTAAATCTACGCACTGTATAAAACCATAAACAGATGCTTTTAACCAACAACTGACTCAGTCAGCAGTCCAAAAGCAGAGCCGAGAAGCTGGCGGTTAAAGGACTCGCTCAATAGCATGTCAATGAGAGTCCTGGGATTTCAACCCAATGATTAGTCCAGAGACTTTATTGCCTTTAATAAAGCTTTTCCCCGGGATGTTGCATAAACTCACACTGAAGGAACTTGGGCACTGTGGATAAGTGGAGAGCTGCTGGATTACATCTTGAACAAACAAAGGAAAACAATGAAAAGTAGTGTTCTTGCTCACAGTTTTGGTTTGAGGCAGAGAGCTGAGAGATTTTAATAGTTTTCACATTGCAGTGTTGTACTTCCTCAGGAAACTGTTGCACTCAGGGTTTTAATGCTTATCTAAACTTGCTGATTC